>NC_136412.1:364219120-364220728 GCF_051521515.1 Lactuca serriola | reverse complement strand
ACCCTAAACCCTAAACCCTAAACCCTAAACCCTAAACCCTAAACCCTAAACCCTAAACCCTAAACCCTAAACCCTAAACCCTAAACCCTAAACCCTAAACCCTAAACCCTAAACCCTAAACCCTAAACCCTAAACCCTAAACCCTAAACCCTAAACCCTAAACCCTAAACCCTAAACCCTAAACCCTAAACCCTAAACCCTAAACCCTAAACCCTAAACCCTAAACCCTAAACCCTAAACCCTAAACCCTAAACCCTAAACCCTAAACCCTAAACCCTAAACCCTAAACCCTAAACCCTAAACCCTAAACCCTAAACCCTAAACCCTAAACCCTAAACCCTAAACCCTAAACCCTAAACCCTAAACCCTAAACCCTAAACCCTAAACCCTAAACCCTAAACCCTAAACCCTAAACCCTAAACCCTAAACCCTAAACCCTAAACCCTAAACCCTAAACCCTAAACCCTAAACCCTAAACCCTAAACCCTAAACCCTAAACCCTAAACCCTAAACCCTAAACCCTAAACCCTAAACCCTAAACCCTAAACCCTAAACCCTAAACCCTAAACCCTAAACCCTAAACCCTAAACCCTAAACCCTAAACCCTAAACCCTAAACCCTAAACCCTAAACCCTAAACCCTAAACCCTAAACCCTAAACCCTAAACCCTAAACCCTAAACCCTAAACCCTAAACCCTAAACCCTAAACCCTAAACCCTAAACCCTAAACCCTAAACCCTAAACCCTAAACCCTAAACCCTAAACCCTAAACCCTAAACCCTAAACCCTAAACCCTAAACCCTAAACCCTAAACCCTAAACCCTAAACCCTAAACCCTAAACCCTAAACCCTAAACCCTAAACCCTAAACCCTAAACCCTAAACCCTAAACCCTAAACCCTAAACCCTAAACCCTAAACCCTAAACCCTAAACCCTAAACCCTAAACCCTAAACCCTAAACCCTAAACCCTAAACCCTAAACCCTAAACCCTAAACCCTAAACCCTAAACCCTAAACCCTAAACCCTAAACCCTAAACCCTAAACCCTAAACCCTAAACCCTAAACCCTAAACCCTAAACCCTAAACCCTAAACCCTAAACCCTAAACCCTAAACCCTAAACCCTAAACCCTAAACCCTAAACCCTAAACCCTAAACCCTAAACCCTAAACCCTAAACCCTAAACCCTAAACCCTAAACCCTAAACCCTAAACCCTAAACCCTAAACCCTAAACCCTAAACCCTAAACCCTAAACCCTAAACCCTAAACCCTAAACCCTAAACCCTAAACCCTAAACCCTAAACCCTAAACCCTAAACCCTAAACCCTAAACCCTAAACCCTAAACCCTAAACCCTAAACCCTAAACCCTAAACCCTAAACCCTAAACCCTAAACCCTAAACCCTAAACCCTAAACCCTAAACCCTAAACCCTAAACCCTAAACCCTAAACCCTAAACCCTAAACCCTAAACCCTAAACCCTAAACCACCCTAAACCCTAAACCCTAAACCCTAAACCCTAAACCCTAAACCCTAAACCCTAAACCCTAAACCCTAAACCCTAAACCCTAAACCCTAAACCCTAAACCCTAAACCCTAAACCCTAAAC